>NC_057806.1:647941565-647948552 GCF_018294505.1 Triticum aestivum | reverse complement strand
CACCGACATACTCCTTCCTCCTATATATACCTACGTACCCCCAAACGATCAGATACGGAGTAAAACCCCTAATTCCACCGCCGTAACTTTCTGTATCCACGAGATCCCATCTTGGGGCCTGTTCCGGAGCTCCGCCGGAGGGGGCATCAATCACGGAGGTCTTCTACATCAACACCATAGCCCCTCCGATGAAGTGTGAGTAGTTTATTTCAGACCTATGGGTCCATAGTTAGTAGTTAGATGGCTTCTTCTCTCTTTTTGGATCTCAATACAATGTTCTCCCCCTCTCTTGTGGAGAACTATTCGATGTAATCTTCTTTTTGCGGTGTGTTTGTTGAGACCGATGAATTGTGGGTTTATGATCAAGTCTATCTATGAACAATATTTGAATCTTCTCTGAATTCTTTTTATGTATGATTGGTTATCTTTGCAAGTCTCTTCGAATTATCAGTTTGGTTTGGCCTACTAGATTGATCTTTCTTGCAATGGGAGAAGTGCTTAGCTTTGGGTTCAATCTTGCGGTGTCCTTTCCCAGTGACAGTAGGGGCAGCAAGGCACGTATTGTATTGTTGCCATCAAGGATAACAAGATGGGGTTTTCATCATATTGCATGAGTTTATCCCTCTACATCATGTCATCTTGCTTAAGGCGTTACTCTGTTTTTAACTTAATACTCTAGATGCATGCTGGATAGCGGTCGATGAGTGGAGTAATAGTAGTAGATGCAGGCAGGAGTCGGTTTACTTGTCTCGGACGTGATGCCTATATACATGATCATACCTAGATATTCTCATAACTATGCTCAATTCTGTCAATTGCTCAACAGTAATTTGTTCACCCACCGTAGAATACTTATGCTCTCGAGAGAAGCCACTAGTGAAACCTATGGCCCCGGGTCTATCTTCATCATATTAATCTCCTACTACTTAGTTATTTCCTTTGCTTTTTTACTTTGCCTTTATTTTACTTTGCATCTTTATCACAAAAATACCAAAAATATTATCTTATCATATCTATCAGATTTCACTCTCGTAAGTGGCCGTGTAGGGATTGACAACCCCTATTCGCGTTGGTTGCGAGGATTTATTTGTTTTGTGCAGGTACGAGGGACTCGCGTGTAGCCTCCTACTGGATTGATACCTTGGTTCTCAAAAACTGAGGGAAATACTTTACGCTACTTTGCTGCATCATCCCTTCCTCTTCGGGGAAAACACACAGTGCTCAAGAGGTAGCAAGGCAATGGCATTGATGTGTACCTAAGGCCATTAGTTGAAGAACTTTTACAATTGTGGAATGGAAATGGTGTACGTGTGTGGGCTGAGCACAAACATGAGGAATTTAACCTGCACGCGTTGCTGTTTGTAACCATCAACAATTGGCCCGCTCTCAGTAACCTTTCAGGACATACAAACAAGGGATATCACGCATGCATGCACTGTTTAGCTGACACCAAAAGTATATACCTGGACAAATGCAGGAAGAATGTGTACCTGGGCCATCATCGATTTCTTCCGACCAACCATCAATGTCAAAAGAAAGGCAAGCATTTCAAAGGTAAGGCAGATCATTGGAAGAAGCCCGCCATGCGTACCGGTGATCACGTACTTGCTATGGTCAATGATTTACACGTAATCTTTGGAAAGGGTCCCGGCGGACTAGCTATTCCGAATGACGCTGAGGGACGCGCACCCATGTGGAAGAAGAAATCTATATTTTGGGACCTACCCTACTGAAAAGTCCTAGAGGTCTGCTCTTCAATCGACGTGATGCACGTGACGAAGAACTTTTGCGTGAACCTGCTAGGCTTCTTGAGCGTGTATGGGAAGACAAAAGATACACCTGAGGCACGGGAGGACCAGCAACGTTTGCACGAAAAAGACGGCATGCCTCCAAAGCAGTATGAAGGTCCTACCAGCTACGCTCTTACCAAAGAAGAGAAGGAAATCTTCTTTGAATGCCTGCTCAGTATGAAGGTCTCGACTGGCTTCTCATCGAATATAAAGGGAATAATAAATATGCCAGAGAAAAAGTTCCAGAACTTAAAGTCTCATGACTGCCACGTGATTATGACGCAACTGCTTCCAGTTGCATTGAGGGGGCTTCTATCGAAAAACGTCCGATTAGCCATTGTGAAGCTATGTGCATTCCTCAATGCACTCTCTTAGAAGGTGATCGGTCCAGAAATCATACCAAGGCTAAGGAGTGATGTGGCGCAATGTCTTGTCAGTTTCGAGCTGGTGTTCCCACCATCCTTCTTCAATATCATGACGCACATCCTAGTTCATCTAGTTAACGAGATTGTCATTTTGGGGCCCGTATTTCTACACAATATATTCCCCTTTGAGAGGTTCATGGGAGTCCTAAAGAAATATGTCCGTAACCGCGCTAGGCCAGAAGGAAGCATCTCCATGGGCCATCAAACAGAGGATGTCATTGGGTTTTGTGTTGACTTCATTCCTAGCCTTAAGAATATAGGTCTCCCTAAATCGCGGTATGAGGGGAGAATGACTGGAAAAGGCACGCTTGGTATCAAGCACACTACACAGTCCTACAGAACTCTACCTTGGTGACCCCGTATGTCGATGAACACAAGAACAGTCTGTGCTCCAAACACCCAGAGCAGTGTGACGACTGGATTACATGCGAACACATCAGGACTTTTAGCAGTTGGTTGGAAACACGTCTCAGAGGTGACAACACTGTTTGTGATGAGCTATACTAGTTGTCCAGGGGTCCATCTTCGACTGTATTGACTTACAAAGGATATGAGATAAATGAGAATACATTTCACACGATCGTCCAAGATCAAAAGAGCACTAACCAAAATAGCGGTGTCCACTTTGATGCAGCAACCGAGAGGGAAAAGGACACATATTATGGCTACCTAGTGGACATATGGGAACTTGACTACGGACATGATTTTAAGGTCCCTTTGTTTAAGTGCAAATGGGTCAATCTGTCAGGAGGCGGGGTACAGGTAGACCCATAGTACGGAATGACAACAGTGGATCTGAACAATCTTGGGTACACTGACGAACCGTTCGTACTAGCCAATGATGTGGCACAGATTATTTATGTGAAGGACATGTCTACCAAACCGAGAAAAAGAAAAGATAAGGAAGTGAATACATCATACGATGAGCCAAAGCGACACATAGTTGTTTCAGGAAAAAGGGACATCGTGGGAGTGGAGGGCAAGGCAGACATGTCCGAAGATTATGAAAAAAAATTCCTGAAATTCCTCCCTTCAAAGTCAAGGCTGACCCAAGCATCCTAATAAATGATGAAGATTATCCATGGTTACGACGCAATAAGCAAATGACACAACCGAAGAAAAAGTGAAGACTTTCTCTCCACAACTATTATGATGATACCATGTCAACTTTCAACATTTTCCTAGTTCATTTGAAATGTCCGTTGTAACAAACAAGTTTCTGCCGTTTTGTACACGAAGTGTATTCAGTTTTTGCCGTAACCCATATTTGAATCTTAGTATCTCAAAACCTTTTTGAAATTGGTTCATCAGCCACTAAACTAAATCATTTGGTAACTGAAACACATGGGTGAAAAAAATCCAGTAGGAAATTAACATAGAATTATTTGGTATAGGGCTCACTTGGTAACCTCCTATTCCCTCACCTACGCGTGGAATAGTGAGAAAACACACAATGCCATCTTCCCCCCATGCTAGCTTTGGGACAGCCCAGATGTTCCCTTGCATTTTTCTTTTTCTTTTTTCTTTTTTATTTCTTGTCTATGTATTTTTGCTTCTCCGGAAAATGTTTGAGGTTTTAAAACATCTAGAATTTCAAAGAGTGTTCTAAATTCCAAACAATGTTCACAAATTTGAAAAATGTTCTCATAATTTTAAATTTTTTTTGAAAAAATGTATGATTTCAGAAAGCATTCACGAATTAGAAAAATAATCTTGGATTTCAAAAATTGTACACGAATTTGAAAACAAATTCGCAAAACACAAAAAATGTTCTCCAATACAAAAGGATGTTTGTGAGTTGCAAAAAATGTTCATGAATTTGAAAAAGGGTCATGATTCCGATAATTATTCACAAATTTCAAAAATATTCACAATTTAGAAGAAAATCATGATTTAAGTTTTTCATGATTTTCAAATATGTTTGTAATATAACAAATGTTGTAATTTCGAAAATGTTCAAGAATTTTAAAAAACTATAATGAAGTTCTAAATTAGAAAAATGAAAAGAGAAAATAAGAAAACTGAAAGCAAAAACATAGTAAGAAGGAAAGGGGAAAAGGAAAACCGAAAGAAAAAAATTGCTCAAAGAAGGTTCTAGAATCTTCCCAAAACCGTAGGAAAATGTGTGTGTTGGGGGTGGGTGGGGGGCTATCTTCTGACCTGTGCAGGGGTTCGCCTATGTCTCGCTTCAAGCGAGGCAGCAGGACGACTCGCGAGGACACATACCTTTAGTGTTTTTTTTTACTTTTTGCATTCTTTTATGATTTATTGTTTAAATTTTACTTATAGTTGGAAATACTCTACACGTGTTTGTTTCAAAAATTCACTTTATATACAAAATGTAAAAAATGTTGATCATGCATTAAAAATGTAAAATTTGTAGAGAAATAATGTTTATGGCGTATACAAAAATATACAATGCATATAGAAAAAAGTTGATATAAAAAATATAAGTCTTCAATTTTTTGAAAAATCTTAATCATGCAGTAAATAATGTTAAATGTGCATTAAAAATGTTTTTGATTTATACGAATAATGTACAATGTGTATGAAAAAGTAGACATGAAAGATATAAGTTTCCAAAAATGTTTATCATGTATTTGGACAATTTTAAATGTTTATATAAAAAATATTCCTGATGTATACAAAAAATAAAGAATGTCTATGAAAAAATAGACACCGAAAACTTGTTAAAAAATATTAATCATGAATCTAGCAAATGTTAGATGTCTATATATAAAATGTTCTTGATGTATACAGAAAATGTACATCGTTTATGGAGAAGGTAGACAAAAAATATGTTTCAAGAAATGTTAATCACGCATTTCAAACGTGTATATAAGAAAAATTCGTGGTGTATACAAAAAAATATACGACCTGTATGGAAAAAGTAGACATCAAGAATATATGCTGTTAGTGGATGATTAGGAAGACAGTGGTATCCTCAGCCTTCGGGGTTCAAGTCCCGGTGCTCGTATTTAGTCTGGATTTATTTTAGAATTGTTTAGTAGGAGGAAACGTTCTCATCGAATACGAGGCACCTAGAGTGACTTCGTAAAATCTCATAATGATATGCCAGCTCCCTGTCTGGGAGGTGCTGATGAGATAGGTTGTACGTGTGTGTGTTCATAGAGGTGAGTATATGCGCGTATATGAGTGTTTACGTCTGTACTGTCTTAAAAAATGAATATAAGTTGTCAAAATATTAATCACATATTTGGAAATAGTTAAGCGTGTAGATAAAACTTATTCGTGGTGTATACAAAAAAGGTACAATCTATATGGAAAAAGTAAACATAAAAAAATATTAGTTATCAGAAATGCTAATCACGTATTTGGAACAAATTAAATATGTATATAAAAATTGTTCCTGGTGTATACAGGTAATGTACAAAGAAAACAAAAAACCCTATAAAAACCAAACATGAAGCACACAAAAACAAAGGATACACAAAAGAAAGCAAGAAACCAGTAAAAACCGAATAAGACAGGAAAAAATAAAGAAATAGATAAATTAAAAAACCACAAACTGTGAATGAAATGAAGAAAGATGAAAACAAAACAGAAAACCAAAGAAAACTGATGAAGAAAAAAGAAACCGAGAGAAAACGAAAACGAAAAAAACAGACGAAACCATATGTAAAACACGCGTGCGAGCGACTGAACTAAAGAGCGACCGACATCGCTAACAGGCCGGCCCATACACGTGAGCCCTTCAGGCCAGACGAATGTCAGTCTTGCTATAAGCGAGATATAGAATTCACGCCTCTGCGTTCCAATCTGCAGCCCATCATCAGATGAAATTGCAGCTGGAAGGTTCATCCATTCCACGTTTCCTCTCCTAGTGTGATCTGATTCTAGTAAACGGATACTGTGAGAGAGAGAGAGAGTGAATTAAATTGTACTTCTTCCTTCTAACAGACTACTCGGCACAACAATAGTGATTCTTGGGCTCTGCCTCTCCTTATGGGCAAAATCGTGTTCTAGCGAAGATCAAGACTGTCGGCATCTTGTTTGTTGTACTTCTTTCCTCAACAATTGGCATGAGATATAGTATTAATTGAAAAGAGGAAAGAAGAAAACCGAAAGAAAAACACAGTGAGAAGGAAAGGGAAAAAGAAATCAGAAAGAAAAAATAGTTCAAGGAAGGCTCTAGAATCTTCCCAAAACCATGGAAAAAATAGTTCAAGGAAGGCATGCCTATTTTTCTCTTCAAGCGAGACAGTAGGACATCTCGCTAATGGCAGCCGGCCGGCTGGGTAGGGCCAGCGAGGACACATGCCTTCAGTTTTTTTACTTTTTTATTCTTTTTTTGTTTTGTTTTTTTACTTTTCTTATATTTGGAAATACTCTGAGTATGTTTATTATAAAAACCCACTTTAAATAAATTTTTTGAAAAATGTTAATCATGCATTAAAAATATAAATTTTGTATAGAAAAAATTAACCATGAATTTGGAAAATGTTAAATGTGTAAATATAAAATGTTACTGATGTATACAAAAAATGTACAACATTTATAGAAAAAGTAAACATCAAGAAATATATGTTTCAAAACATGTTAATCATATATTTTCAAAATGTTAAATGTGTATATAAAAACATTCGTGGTCTATACAAAAATTGTGCAATGTTTATGGAAAAAGTATACTAAAAAAATATAAGTTGTCAAAACAATTAATTGTGTATTTAAAATGGTTACACACACACACACAGAGAGAGAGAGAGAGAGAGAGAGAGAGAGAGAGAGAGAGATATTCAAAATATATTGTT
>NC_057806.1:647922205-647941171 GCF_018294505.1 Triticum aestivum | reverse complement strand
GGTCATGGCGAAGGAAACCCTAGCATATCCTCCAATGTTCAGCCCATCATCAACGATAATTACAGTGGCTATATGGGCGTCCTTATGTCTCGCTTCTAACGACACAGAGGGAAGCCCCACGTCGGGTGTGCCCTAGATGGGCCGACCCAGCTGCATGGGAGGCCATGGCCTCTTTTCTTTATTTATTTTTCATGTGTTTTGCTTTCGTTTTCATTTTTTTACTTTCATTTATACTTGCAAATATTCTAATTAAATATATTATAAAAATACTTAAAAATACGAAAAAACAACAACCAAGTATTTGAAAAATATTGAATGTGTATAAAGAAAGTGTTTATACAAAAAATACTTAAAAATACAACATGTGTCAAAAAAAGTTGACCGTGTATTTAAAATTTTTTAATCAAGCATTGGAAAAAATGTTACAAGTATTTTTAAAATGTTAATCAAGCACTTGAAAAATGTTAAGATCTTCACCTTGAAACGGCGAGCGCGAGAAGCGAGTCAAAATCGCCCACCTTTGCCGAGGAGCAGAAACCGAGTCCTTTGATTTGATCCAGTGAGTGCCGTTACGAGCAGAAGTCTCGACAAGTTGAATCCAGTATCGAAACAAGGATGCTTTTCCATCTTGCCTTTGCTATTTGAGAGAATGCCTTTGACCGAGCAGCTCTTCCACTCATTTTCGGCTCCGGCTCCGCGCACCTGCTGACACCTTTCGAAGCACTTTCACGTGTGATCCGAAGTCATCTTGCCGAACTCCTTCCTTTCTCATTTCAGTCCTCGCCTTTTCCAAGAGCACTCTTATTCCTTGGCAAAGGGTTCGCATCTTTATCCATCAATATGAGACGAGCGTATAGAAAAAATGTTGACAATGATTAAAAAATTAATCTTGTATTGTATTAAAAAATGTTAAATTTGTATTTGTAAAATGTTAATCAAACATTTGAAAATTTTAAATGTATATATATAATGTTGACTATGTATTAAAAATGTTAGTATTGCATTTGAAAAGAATTAATCAAGCATTTAAAAAATCATCAATTTCAGATTACTTTTACCACGCATGTCGCATGGTAGCATTTAAAAACTATCGAATGTGCATGAAAAATTGTTGACCATGTGTTAAAAAATATGTTAATATTGTAATTGAAAAAATGTTAATTAGGCTTTTTTAAAAATGTTTAAAAGTGTGTATAGAAAAAATGTTGACCAGGCGTTTGAAAAATGTGTGTAGAAAAAAAAATTAAACTCGTCTTTGAAAAATGTTCAATGTGTATTTAAATACATTCTTGACGTATATGAAAAATCTAGAATGGTAATCAAAAGAAAAAGAAATAAAATCAAAAAACCAGATGAAAACCGAAAAAGAAACCAAAGGAAAAAAATGAAGAAACAAATGCAAAAAGAATGGAAAAATGAAAACCGGTTAAGAAACAAAGAAAAACAAAAAAAAATGAAAACTAAGAAATAAAAAAAGACAAAGAAAATGAGAAAGAAAACAAAAACAGATAAAAACATGAAAGAATAAAGAGAAACAAAAAAAATCAAAGTACAACGACGAAAAAGAAAACCAAAGAAAATTGAAGAAGAAGTAAGAAAACCAGAGAAGAAACAAAAAATAAGAACGCAAGGCCGCGCCTCCTCTGTTACCACGGGCCGACCTCTGCGCAACTACCCAGTCGACTTGGGATCGATTCCGTGGGAGGTCGTTTTTTCTTCCTATCTCTTCTATTTTAGTATGCGCTAATGGGTCGGCTCGTTACTGTAGCCGCTTAACGCGAGTGATATTTCCTTCTCGTGTGAAGCAAGATATAGTCGCCGCGTGGCTATATTTCCAACCTTGGAAATAACATCAAATAATTATGGACTCCATCTTCATAGGCAGATGAAATTACAGCGGGAAGGTCCATCCGTTCCCCTTCTTCTCCTAGTGTCATCTGATTTCATTTCAGTAAAAGGATGCTTCTCTAAAGAGAGAAAAATGAATTAAATTGTTCTTCCTTCTGACAGCCTCGGCGTCTTCCTACGGGCAAAATCGTGTTCTAGTCCAAAACCAAAATTTGTCGGCATCTTGTTTGTCGTACTTATTTCCTCGGCAATTGGTATGATGTATATTCAATTCACTCAAAAAAAGGACTTGAAAGCCGGGACAAAAAGCGTGCAAAATGATCGAGACGGCGGATTACAAGTGGCGCCCCAACCCATCATGATGCTCCACACATCAACCCAAGTGGCAAAGCACTGCCCGTCTAGACCAGACGCCAGTGAGCTCAAGTGCTCAACCAAAGCAACAGCTCGCTCTCAGCTAGGAGATAAAAAAGAAGAAGAGGCCCAATAGCAATAGTGCGAGGCACACACGGCGTGACGCGCGCAGGGCGCAACAAGTCGTTGTTGACGCCGCACTCCCACCTCACCTCACCTCACCTAGTCGCA
Organism: Triticum aestivum; assembly: GCF_018294505.1. Taxonomy (NCBI): domain Eukaryota; kingdom Viridiplantae; phylum Streptophyta; class Magnoliopsida; order Poales; family Poaceae; genus Triticum; species Triticum aestivum. The sequence goes on along the minus strand of NC_057806.1, from coordinate 647,938,738 downwards.
ACACCGGGAAGCAATGAAAAGTACAGGCGAGGTGCGTGCGTGACACACATGATCTCTGCGTACGCCCTGTGAAAGATACGCCGGTGAACCGGTGAAGGACAGCGACCTGCTACCACACCGCAGCTTGCTTCTTTAACCCACAAGCTTTCTGTCCACTATACACGTACACAACATACATACATACATACCCATGAAAAGCCATCGAGATACGAAAAATTCCTCCAATCATGCAGGGAACTGAAACATCTCTCCTGAAGCTAGCTCACAGGTTCCAAACAAGCTCTGAATTAAGGACCTGTTTGGTTCCAATAAGTCACCTAACTTATAAGTCAGGTGACTTAAAACCAATGACTTATAAGTTACGCCTGTTTGGTTGTCATCTGACTTATAAATCACCTCACCGCATATTTTCACCTTGTTTTTTTATGTAAATATGGTGGGACCACACAAAAGGGGATGACTTGTAAGTTTTAAGTGGGGTGAAACAACTTATGACTTATAAGTTGGGGTGACTTATAAGTTGGGTCTGTTTGGCAAAATAAGTCAATTTTTTTTACTTTTCGACTTATAAATTGGTGACTTGTTTGGAACCAAACAGGCCCTAAGAAGAACGGGAGATAAGTTTTGATACATACAAAACGAATGACATAGCAAGAGAGTGATGAATATGTTAAAATTGTGATGAGAGGAGAGCTATAGCTAAAGACACAAGGTGACAAGAGCAATCAAAAGCGACCTCCACATATTCATTTGGCAGGGGGGTTTGTCCGATTCAATGGATCTTCTAGCTATTGCTCCTCCTTTTTTTCGTGAATGATGAAAGCTAGTGCAATCGCCACAGTGTTGTTTTGTTCCTAAAGAACAAAAATTAAAAAGCACAACAGAACGAGCTAACTTTTTTTAGGGGACAGGAGGAGGAGCACAATTATTGGGAGCAATGATGCGATCATGCTCGGTCCCATATGCATTGCTTCACGGTTCTTGGTCCATCTTGGGTCACTCACTCACAAGTCACGACACTATTGTGGCTGATAGATAGGTGTGCTAGATGATGTGATTCCCTCTGTCACCATTTCTTATACTCCCTCCGTTTCAAATTACTCGTCGTGGTTTTAATTTAAATTTAAGTAGTTCTGATCTATTATTACCTCCTAAATAAGCTCTAATTAGGACGTATTATTTGTGTTTACCTACCTATCTTAAGTCTTAACTAGCATCACGTGTGCATGCATGTGGCCATTCATCAGCAACACTAGTACCACGGTGCATCCCCAAAAAGGATCCTTGTAACCAACTAAATTCCCACTGGCCGAGTGGCTGGATTTCATCAATAATTTGGACGTACTTTAGCTAAAACACGCTACTACACTGGACTTTTAAAGGCAATCCACGTGAACAGGCCATTAGCTTGTTTATTATGGTTTGTAGGGGGTGTGGATCGAACCGGTGGTCGCTGTGCAAGCGTTAGGTAAAGCTAGCTTAGCTTAGACTTTCACTCATTGCAAAACACTAATTTAACTACTCCTTTGACTTTCCATGGCAACGCAAGTGACGTTCTGATTAGACGACAATTGAAGCGTGGGACCGAGGATTCGGGATGGCATAATAGTTTCCACGTGGTACACATGTAGGAGCAGAAGTTTCTAGAAAAAGGCAAAAAAATTCTCAGAAAAATATTGAGGGTTCCTTTGATTCAAATGAATTTCACAGGATTTTTGAAGAATTTGGATCCTTACCGTCTAAAGTACGTGGGTAGTTTTTTTCATAGGATTAATTTGTACTCTATTTGAAGGGAAAAAAATCCATCCACTCAAACCTCTTTGTATAATTCTTTTGTTTTTGTGTGCTATCAAACACACCTTCATCCAAATTCATGTAGTTTTTTCACCCGCAAAAAAAAAAAAAAATCATGTAGTTTTTTTTATTCTTGTGGGTTTCAAGATGACATAGCACTCTAATTCTGCATTTTTACTAATGTGAATCAAAGAGGCCTGTAGAGCAAGAGTTTCTCGAGAAAGAAAAGGATTCCTGTAAAAAACATGGAGACGTAGGAAAAAGATAATACCACACTGCGGATGCTTCACAAGAATATGGAGAAGCTATGTGCACCATTCGCCACTTTTTGTATGGACTTATTTTTCAGATATTTTTTGAAAATTTGATTTCCTTTTGATGGAATTTTTTATCTTTCCAAGTTTGCACCCCCTAAATGTTTCATGGATGCTTCAGTGCACGCTCCTTCATTTGCCAGAAAAAGACCTTAACTTGGATAAAGCAAGAAACCTTGAGCGGCTTTTATGCGCTTTTCGATCTTAAAATTAATTTCTGTAAGAGCGAATTTTTCACCTTCTATTAGGCTGTAGACTCGGCATTCGAGCATAATCTTGAAAAACAGACCGGCGATCAAATCGGTGACCCTATTGGTTCAAGTTTTCACCAGTTGGACCGTTAGTTCACTATTTCACTTGATCTTTCTCAAGTTTACACCTCCAAAACATTTCGAGGATGCTTCAAGTGCATGCACATCCATTAGCCTTACAACATATCTTTATTCATTTGGTTTATCTAATGATGGGATTAAATAGGATAGTGGGCATGTTAATTCTCGGTCAAAAGGGGGATTACGCCCTATTGAAAATAGAAATGGAAGTTTCTAGAAAAATGGAAAAAATCCTCAGAATTTTTTTAGGGTTCCTTTGATTCAAAGGAATTTCACACGATTTTTGATGATTTTGGATCCTTAGAATCAACGTGGGTAGTTTGATTCACATGATTGGAATCCTTAAATATTTTTCCATAGGGTTAATTGCACTCTATTTGAAGGAAAATTCCCATCCACTCAAACCTCTTCATAGAATTCTTTTGTTTTTTATGTTCTATCAAACACTCCTTCATCCAAATTCATGTACTTTTTTATTTATGTGGGATTCAAGATGACATAACACTCTTGTTCTACATTTTTTTTTCATTCATGCATTTTGAGAATATTGTTAATCAAAGTTGCATGTAGGAGCAAGAGTTTCTCAAGAAAGAAAAGAATTCATGTAAAACATGGAGAAGTAGGAAAGAGGTAATACCACACCGTCGATGCTTCGCAAGAATGTGACATGATCCTGAAGAGAGAAGTATGTCCACCATTCACCACTTTCCGCAGGAACTTATTTTTTAGAATTTGTTTTGAAAATGTGATTTCTTATTGATTAATTTCTTTATCTTTTCCAAGTTTGCACCCTCTAAACATTTCATGGGCGCTTCAAGTGGACTCTCCTCCGTTTTGCCAGGAACATGCCAGGATTTGGATAAAGCAAGAAACCTCAAGGTACCTTTATGTGCTTTTCAATCTTAAAACTAATTTCTACAGGAGCAAACTTTTTTCATCTTATATGAGGTTGTAGACTCGGCATCCGATCATAGTTTTGTAAAAACTGACGGTGATCGAATCGGAGACCCTACCAGTTCAAGATTTCACCGGTTGGACCGTTAGTTCGGTGCTTCATTTGATCTTTCTCAAGTTTACACCTCCTAGATGTTTCAAGGACGCTTGCAGTGCATGCCCCTCCATTGGCCTGTTAACATGTGTATATTCATTCAGGTTATCTAAGGATAGGATTTAATAGGATTGCGGGCATGATGATTCTCAGACGGAAGGGGGGTTCTGCTGTATTGATTGAATGTAAAAAGAAATTGAAATAGCGGCACGTACATGGAAATTATTTCATGTGATCCATGCTCTCGTGGTAAAATTACTCCAAAACTTGTGTGCATCAAGTTATTATGTACTCACTCCGTCTGAAAAAGCTTGTCCCAAGCCTGTCCCTCAAATGGATCTATCTAGTATCAAGTTAATGCTAGATACATCCATTTGAGAGAGTACGAATTTCATTGAATTTCCGCTACTCATGTGATGATAAATTCATGCAAGCATATGTAAGAATCCGTCCAAGAACCAAAAAATTATAGGCCACCTGTTGGATCCACATGTCATAGGCATCAGTAGCAGACCTTGGGCAGGTTTACATTTTCACTCTTCAAGTGGGAAGGGATGTGCACGTCGAAGTCCATGTGCGTGTTGACTTTGTCAACACAAGGCTCCATGTTAATATTCTACTCGACGTTTATAGAAAAGGAAACTCCTTGAATCCTCACCGCCGGGACACCGTAGAGCCTATCGACAAGGCAGCAGAGTTGTTGGCTAGTTAACCACCGGCGACGTGACCTTGCACGAGAAGAAAGAGAAGGGCCGAGGGGTCAACGTCTCGCGTCTCCCTCCGGCGCGAAAACTGACGCCCCCTGCTGGCCGTGCGAGGCACGCACCGGAGGCTCCCTTTTTCTTCTTCTCCCGGCGACCTCGGCGCGCGACGACCGACGCCATCAACTGCCTGCTCGTGTACATCTTTACAATGCCCCCCCGCACGGCGGCACGTGTTCCTCGTCGGCGGCGAAGAAGATATAGTAGAGTCTGCGCAGCATCCATCGGTACGGCGAATTTCCCTCCGGGACCTCGGTACATAGTAGTACAGGCTGTGGTGGCCGGCGTGGCCGGTGATGGCGATGGAGAAGGAAGCATGGTGCCACCGGCCCCAGGGGGGCGGGAGGGTCCTCCCTCTACGGTTTCAGGGCGGTCAAGTGAGGCGGCCTGGCCACGCTCGGACGGACTCGCCGGGCCGGCGCGCACGGCGACGACGACGGCGGCGGAAGGAAGGGGACAGCGCTTGGAGGTGAGGCCGTGCGACGCGGCCGCGAGCGGCACGCGCCGGGGCGGTGGCGGGGGAGGAATAAAGAAGGCGATCGATGCCGTGGAGCGGATAGATGCCGCCGCGTGAGCGCGCTGCCGCTGCATATTCTTTCGCTCGTCCGCCAACTGCCACAGGAGAGGAGAGAGAGAGGGCGAAGCGCGGGGCCCGGCGCACAGGGGAGCACGAGGCTGAAACGAACCGAAATGGATCGAGTCGCGGCCCCCACGTCCTCCTGGGCCCGCCCCGGGCCTTCCCCTCCACCACCCAATCCAGTCCAGTCAAATGCGCCCACTCACCCCGTAGATAATAACAGCAAAAATAAAATAAAAAACTTTGAGTAGTTTATTTGCTGCCCAGCGGATTTGGCTAATCGTCCACCGTCCAAGTGTCCCCCGCCCGCTCCTACTACTACTCAACACTCCACCTTCACTTCACCACCACCGGAGACGACCGCCCGACAAAAACCCTCGCGGCATCATTTTATTATTATTATTATAAATAGGAGTACAATCAGAAATGCTCATAAACACACGACCCACCTTTATGAATGCATATACACACGCCCTATCTCTATGAGTGTCTCCGAGATACTAAGGCCATGTTTGTTTACATGAACTAGACTGGAAAAAGTCCATTTTAGTTTCTATGTAATCAAATAAGGGGACTAAAAAAAGACTTTATTGGAGGGATTTTTTTCTTTAGTCTCCCAGACTAAAAAAAAGTCTAATCCCTTGCAACCAAACACCCTCTAAGCCGGCCCAACGTCTAGATGCCTCTTTGATCCCGGGGTTGTCAAACACAAGAATAGAAAACACACATGACATAGGGTGGGTTGACGCTGCATAACACAAGATTACGAGGCACATGAAAACTGCAAGAACAGTCATTTAGATGAAACACCGAAGAAGGGCCTCAATCCTACGCCATTGAGTCTAGAAAAGGAGGGTTGAGTGGATGTTCAAATTCCTACATGAGTTGATGCATAGGATTCCAATTCATATGAATTTGTGTGACGTCATTCCTTTGATCCAAAGGCAATCCTTAGATTTTTTTAGAGGATCGAAAACCTACAATTTGTTGCAATCCAAAGAGGGCCTAATCAAACGGCCACACGCCCCCCTACACCGATGATTTTCTACGACAAGCTTTGCCGGAGAGTAGAGAAGTATACAAGGTGTCCTTCAAACATGTCAAACGCAGCTGGGCTGCCCACCACCGATCATTGTCTCCACCCGGTCAACCACGCTACAACCGCTACATGTCGTGCGGTACTGAAAGAGGGGGGGGGGGGCTAGTACACACGTAGTAGCCGGCTATCGGGCCCTTGACAAACACGACATACCCGATGTCATCACCATTGCAGAAAAATACACAGTGCTTCCTATATCCATAATAGTTGTCTCGTCGTGTCCACATGACCACATGCCACAAGCCACAGATCCATCGTCAGTATCCGACCCCAAGAGGAGACACACATAGCGCTAGCACCAATTAATGACACACGTACTAATATCCTCAGGCAGTGGCGATTTCTCATCGATCTATATATAAATAAATTGCAGTTACTCGACGGATATGTATCACATAAGCAAAAGATATACACACACCGCCATTACCCGGCAAAATATATCACATACATGAAGTGGTGAATTTTGATTGATCTACATAGAAATGCATCGCTATTACTGGGCAAACACAAATCACACAAAGCAAGATATAAATACATCGCCACTAATTGGCGAATATATCACATAAGTTAAGTAGTGAACTTTGATCAATCATGACGTAAATGCATCATCGCTACTCGACAAAATACATCACATAAGCAAATACATAAAATACATCAGCATTCAAATAACAGACCACGCACGTCGGGAGGTGGATTTGGATTGGTCTGCATATAATTACATCGCCATTACTCAACTAACACATATCACATAAGTAGATGTGTAAAATAAATCACCACTACTTCACGAATATCTCACACATGTGAAATGGTGGATTTCGACTGGTCTATGTGTAAATGCATCGTAGTTACTCGACAGATACATATCGCGTAAGCAAATACTCGACCGATCTACGCACAAATGCATCGCCGTTACTCAACGTATACATATCACACAAGCAAACGCATAAACCGCACCGCCATTACTCAACGAGCATATCACACACCTCAAACGGCGAATCCCGACCGATCTACACACAAATGCATCGCCATTACTCGACAAACACATCACACAACAATCAACACAACAAAACCAATTCTAAGAAGATTTGGATCTCAATTCCCGGGGGAAAAGAAGATCTTTTGATCAATGGTGGGGGCTGCACGAGAGCCTATAGGAGGACCATGGTGGAGGCCTTGTGAGAGAGGGGAGAGATATTTTTGGGGGGCATGGGGGCGGGCGCATCCCGTGGTACACACGGGGGGACGCATGGCATTTCGCCCACCAACTTCCTCGCTGCTTTATACCCCGCGCCTATAAAGTTTCTGCCCACTGCGGCTCTGCTCACCCCGACGATACCTTCCCCTCCCCTTCCTTCCTCCCTCCCCCCTCCACCACCGCCGCGACGGCGACCCCCCAGCCGCACGCCGAAGCGACCCCCTCCGCCCCGACCGCGTCTCTCCAGCCCTAGGGTTTCCGCCTCCTCTCCGCCCATAGCCATCTCCACGCGGCACGCCGCAGCCCCGCGGATTCCTCCCCCCTTTTCGAGCTCAAAATTGCGGCTTTTCCGCTCGATTCTCGGGCACGAATCGGCCATTGATTTCCTCCGGTTATCCAAGGTTTTCCCCTGATTTTTCGCGGCGCGAGCGGGGGCTTCCCGAGGCGATTGGTGCTCTGGAGCGGTCTCTTGTCCGCCGCGGGTTCGGGCTGCGGCTGAAGGCCTCGCCGATTTTTCCATGAGCGTGGGCCGCGCGAGCTGCCGGGGCCCCGGTCGTCGGGGCGCGCGCGCGGGGTGCTCGTGTTAATGCATCGGCTGACCTGCGGCTGCAAGTTCGCCGACCCCGACACGGTCGTCCCCTCCGCGGCGGCGGCGTCGCATCGCGTGCGGCCGGACACCATGAGCTGCGGCAGCGACGGGTGCAGGGACGGCGGCAGCGAGGGGTTCGGGCGGTCGCGGCCGAGCAAGGTCGCGGCCGACGACTCGGTGGAGCCCGCGCGGTGCTCCGACGCCACGTCGCCGCCGGGGTCCTGGATTGACAGGAAGCTGCTGGTCGATCCCAAGATGCTGTTCGTCGGATCCAAGATTGGGGAGGGCGCCCACGGCAAGGTCTACAAGGGCAAGTAAGTGGATGAACCTTTATGACAATAACCCGTGCATAGTGCTTCATACATGTTTCAGCCGAAGGTCGGCAGTACTTGCATCAACTGCCCCAGCCAGATTTGAATTTATGTTCCTCAGCTTTAGTACTAGCAGCTGTCCAATCCAAACTAATGGGTGCTATTGCAAAAAGTCCAGGAGTTATGTATCAACGGAGTAGGGGGTAAGAGTTGGTATGATTTTAATTTGTTCACCCCCAACTGTGCCTGAATGCACAAGGTGTACATACCTACACAGCAATCAGCAAAATTGCATAATTTGCTTGAGAGCCGCTTTAGGGTTTCCCATTTAACCGACGGCAGTAGTACCTCCAATAATCTGATATATTTTGTGCTTAATTTAGCCATGCCAGCATGTTGCAGATATCTGCTATTCCTGCTATGGTCAAGGATTCTGAAATTTGTTTTAGTTTGCGTCTTGTTCTAGTACTTGCAAAGAGTCCATTCTCAAATTTGTTTATGTTTCAGTGTACAACACGGGTGTATATTAAAAAATAAAACCATTTTCATTCTGCTGTTAATTGTTGATGTTCTCACAAGTTGAGCTGTCAGCCTGACATTCTTGTCCCCCCAAGGAGAAACCTATGCTGTTTAATTATATTCTATATGTTGTGGTTTTGCTTTGTCCATGTGGATACTCTTACTCTTGCTGGCTTGCATCAGTAATTAACTAGTTTGTATGTCTGTTTTCAAATAGGTATGGTGATCAGATTGTAGCCATAAAAGTTCTCAACAGTGGCAGTACCCCCGAAGAAAAAGTAACACTTGAAGATCGTTTCATCCGAGAAGTAAATATGATGTGTAAAGTGAAACATGATAATCTTGTCAAGGTACATCCTTGCCTGAATGGCACATTACTGTGCCTAATCCGATTTTTGCATAGCCATATAACTAACTGAAACCATCAGTTTTCTTGTGACCTTTTTCTCACAAAAAAATTCTGCACTTCTGTAGTTCATTGGAGCCTGCAAGGAACCATTGATGGTGATTGTGAGTGAGCTGCTACCAGGGATGTCGCTGAAAAATTACTTGAACAGCATCCGGCCCAGCCAACTAGATATGCATACTGCATTAGGCTATGCACTCAACATAGCTCGTGCAATGGAATGTTTACATGCCAATGGAATAATACACAGAGACCTGAAACCTGGTATGTGTGCTTGGACTGTTTTACTTTTCCTGTTGCATCTCCATTTTTTTTCCTTTATTGTACACAGTAAGTTGCTTGTATGTTGGTGTAGCCAATACCGGGTGGCATATTTACCAAGATTTTTTGGAAGATGCCAAAACATGGGTACACATATATGCTTTAATGTTCAAAGCTAAGAAATTGTATCAGGCATATATTTCTGTGTCAAAGGCAAGAGCATGTGCATTGAAAGAAAAGCATCTTGGCCAGTTAATCATTTAAAATTTTCAGTAAGATGTTTCTGCATCTGATTCTTGAATTTTCCTGTCTCCATATCCATGGTATCCACTTTATTCCCGTTCATGTTTCTGCCACAATATGTTTCTTTCGCCCTCTCAGTCTTACCCTTCTTTTTTACTTGCTTTACCTTCTAGGTTCTTCCAGTAGTTGTTTTGTTCCTTTCTGTCAAAGCTGTTCTGTCACCCTGTTAATGCTTTTACAGTGTCCTAATAAATGTTCTGTGTGCGCAGATAATCTGTTGCTTACTGCAAACCGTAAGAAGCTGAAGCTTACTGATTTTGGACTTGCACGAGAGGAAACTGTGACTGAAATGATGACAGCTGAAACTGGGACATACCGATGGATGGCCCCAGAGGTTGTAAATCACTCTTTTCTGCACTAGCTAGTCAACATTAATAAATTATGAACTGAAGCCAGAACAAATCTAGAGTTGATGCTTGAAATTATACTTCTCTTTGTATGCCCACTTGATAATTTCCTGGCTGTATTTTCTAGAGTTCACTGATTTCGGGACCTTCTATACAAAGAGAAATCAGATGCTCTAGCACCGATCTCTGTGATTCCAAAACCTGACTCGTTGTCTTATGCTTTTGCAGTTATACAGCACTGTCACACTTCAACGTGGTGAAAAAAAGCACTACACAAATAAAGTGGATGTGTACAGCTTTGGCATCGTCCTCTGGGAGTTGCTGACCAATAAAATGCCATTCGAAGGCATGTCGAATCTACAAGCTGCATATGCTGCTGCTTTTAAAGTAAGTATATGAGACTATCATTTTGTTACAGAATGATACCACTTGCTAGAATGTTGTCTAGCAATTATAAAATCCCGTGATTCTCAATGAGTTACAGCTCTCCTGTTTCACATGTCTATACTGGCAGGCCATTAGTAATGTCTCTTTACTGGACAAGACTGTTACTACTGCTAAAGTAACAGTACTGTCGATGTTTTGAAGTCTTGGCTAAAGAAATCGCTTGACTACCTGAAGAGTCAATGATAACAAAATTTTGAGACAAAATGGCCATGCATTTGTGCGAATAAAAGGCTTTGTTCTGTATATTATGCTTTCATGGGAGCATATAGGTACCTGCTCCATTGCATATGCATGGTTTCAACTCTATGAACACACCACTGTAACTTTTGACACTGTTAATTTCTAAGAAACGCTTGTTAACACCAACAAACGAACTGGTCATAGTTTATTTTACCTTTTCAAGGGATGTTTGAGCATAAACTTTTTTTTTGATGACCCCATTTTTTGACACTATTTTCATTGGAATCCTCTAATCTTACCCATATTTTCTCTTGTCCACAATGGCAGCAAGTACGCCCAGCTTTCCCTGAGGACACCCCCCAGGAGCTCGCGTCCATTGTGCAGTCATGCTGGGTCGAGGACCCCGCGATGCGGCCCAGCTTCAGCCAGATCATCCGCATGCTGGACGCTTTCCTCACGACGATCCCTCCACCACCCCCTTCGGAGCAAGACGAGGACACGACGGAGTCGGAAGACACAACGTCATCGCTGAGCAGCAAGAGCTCCTCGGTCTCCTCCATCGTTTCCCGCGCGACAAGCAAGCTCTCGGTCGTCCGCCATCTGTTTGCCTCGAAGAAGGGCGGCAGCAATGGGAAGGCATGATCCGCGCCCGCCGATCATGCCCCTGAGACGTTTTTCCTTGGTGCTGTAAAGGTGTTAGCCTAGGTTAATGATGATACAGTGGTGGGGATGATGATACAAGAAGAGGGATCTTGTTTAGCCTAGGGTTTAGTTTGCTTGTTTTGTGTTTTGATGATACGGACGAAAAAGGATGAAATGCAACTTGTGCAAGCTATGTGATGTATAGCTGGCGGCTGCTCTACCATAAACTTTTGTATGCTGCCATTGAGCTCAATCCAATCCCCTCTTGTTTTCAGTTTTGCCCTTTGCCAATCCTGTGATCCAAACAGACTTGATAGGGATTGATCAATGGATCTCGGAGATGGTTACTGATCACTGACTCTTGAGCTAACATTTTAATGATTACATTGTTGGGATTTTCAAACTTGACAAAAAATATACCAATTTGTAGGTTGACCAAGTTACTCACAATTTCTTCCCTGAACAGAAAGTTACTCAGAATCTGTAATTTTTGCAGTAGTTGATATTTGTTGGATATAAACGAATAAATGCCCATGAATTGTCAATCCCAGTGGACTAAGAAATACTCCCTCCGTACCATAGTATAAGAGCGTTTTTGACACTAACTCTCAAAATTTAGTTAAAAACTCTCAAAAAAAATTGAAGCATTTTTGAACCTTATACAATACAAAGATGTCCAAACTCAAGTTATTTCAAATCACTAGTGTCTTTTACAAATTCTGTGTGAAATTATTTCAGCATTTTTGAAAACGAAACTAGCACAGGTGAGGTGATGCTACCACTCTACCAGCACACAGCGCACTGCAGTCCCGGTCAGCAAACCTTCCCCCGCACGGCCGCACCCCTCCCCACCCCGCCGAGCGCTCCGCGGCCGCCATGGCGTCTCCTCCGGGCCCGGGGTCTGCCAACCGCGCGCTCTCCTCCTCGTCGAGGGGGCCGCTCTCGCCCTTCCCCGGCGCGGCCCGCGACGCCGTCCCTTTCCTCCGGCACCACCACCCTCCCGGCGGCGACTCCGACGGCGGCGCCTCCATGGACGAGTTCGACGAAGACGACGACGACGACGACGACGATGAGGAGGAGGATCAGGATGCCGAGCTGGCGGCCCGCAGCTCGCTGCAGCGACGCGACTCCTCTCCAGGTGAGTCAACCCAACTTGCTCCTGTAAATTGCTAGTACTACTACTATGCAGCTTCTGGTAGTACGAGATGAGCTGAATTTGTGAGAAATCTGAAGCTAAGATATATCTCCATATGAACATGATCTCCCTCCAAGCAGCGAAATATCTCCATTTAGGATTTTTGCGTGTGTATCATCTGATTTATCTGAATGAAGGTGATCACTGACACTGTTGCTTGCTTGCTGGCTCACGCAGCAGGAATTGGGCGGCCTGTCACGAATGGGGAGAATGGGGTGAGGCAGATACAAGAGGGGCAGCAATGGCAGCTGTACAACCACGGAACCGAGCAACACGGCTGCGCTTCGTCTCGAGGGGATGAAGAGCCTGGCTCTGTTCCCAGGGAGATGAGGGTGGAGGATGGGTATGGGGTCATTGGGAGAAGAGAGGGAGGCCCTGCGTCTAGCTACTGGGACCTGCTCAGAGCACACCTGTCCGACCCGTTGACGTGAGTAGACTCCGCAGATGACTGCTATCCTCTTGAGAATTTAGTTTTTGCTTGATGCTAGGTGTTTAGTTAGCTGTTTCACCTTCTTTGTTGACTGTATGCAAACTTCCAATATTGATATTGAACATACTTTCAACCATTCCTTTACGGCTCTATCCGCTTTGTAGGCTTTTGGTATTTTCCCACCAGTTCATATAAATGCAAAATGTCACTGAATTTGTCGAACACCAAATATCATGTCTGGTAGCGGTAATAATGAACATGATATCTGGGGGGAAAGAATCTAGTATCTCATCCATTTATATTCCTGTGTCTGAATTTGTAGAGGTATTCTCATGGACGACGCAATGATTTTGTCATGTGGGCATTCTTATGGAAGTAGTGGGATGCAGCATATCTACAGAATGGTTTGTCCAACGACCCTTGCTGTGTAATAGTTTTCCAAACTTTTTCCTTAGTTTGTTACAGTGTAGTTTGCAGTTAGATATCCTGTATCCTCCTGCTTGTTGCTACATCTCTTCGTTTTAATGTTAGGATTGCCTTTAATCATAGCTCCTTCTTTTTGAAATACTAATTGACTTGATGTGCTTTTGAAGCACAGTGTTTTCCTTTTACACATGTGTTACTGTTCTTGAAATAATAGGACTGCACTCTACTGTAGGGGCCTCCTCATCCACCAACAATTTTTTGGTGAAAACAATATGCGGATGTGCATTCAATAGAATGAAACTCTCATTTCCATTTATGTATTGTGTTGTCCTAAGTGAAACTAGAAGTGTTTCGTGGTTATCCATTTGCTCTCAGCTTGGGTAACCACATTAGGCATACTTTGCTTTCAAGGTAAAGCATCGATTACACATGTCCTACTGTTCTAGAATAAATGGAGTGCACTCTACTGTCAGGGCCTCCGCATTCCCCAACTACTTTTAGGTGAAAAGATATAAGATGTGCACTCAATATAATAAAACTAGAGGTATTTCTTAGTTATCATAAATAAAGTTCTCCAACTGCATTTATTTTTTCCATTTATAGATTGTGTTGTCCAAACAGAAACTAGAGGTATTTCATAGTTATCCATTTGCTCTGTCAGCATGGGTAACCACATTAGGCAAGCTTTGATTTTCTAGGTAGAACATTAATTTGAGACAATCCTGGAAGGTGGTCAACGTGATATTGCAACCCTACTAACAGAAGGATTTTATGAAGCTTCAAGTGCATGTGAAAGTAACAGAGAATTGTTTTTGTCCTGCTATGCAGAAAGCTTGTGGTAAATGTGGTCAGCCAATTACCGAGGACTCCATTCGGCCAAACCTGGGTATGGACTTAAAATTGCCAGGCTATTTCGCCATGATTTTTGAAGTTTACTTTCAGCTATCTCACAGAAATCGGTGCATGTCATATATACCGGATTTCTTTGCTTCCTTCCTGTCCTGTTTTCACCAAGATCTCTAAGGGTTCCCTTTTTGCTGGCCATGTTTTCAGCTCTTGGCCTTGCAGTCCAGGCATTTAGACGCGAGGAAGAGTCGGCAAAAACACTGAAAAGAAGAAGAGATCGCATTGAACAGGTATGCACTTTTTTTTCAGCTTATATTATTCCAGTTCCGAACTTGGACATGTGCGTGTGTTACATGGTGTTCTTAAATCTGTTCTCTCTGTGAAATGAGGACAAATGTGGCAACGATGACCTGAATCCAGCCGAGCTTTCAAGAGGCAAAGGTGTCCAGTATCCTTTCGCTGTCTTCGACCGGGTGATAATCAAGGTAGGTATCTCTATCTCTCTTTACTCTGCCAAGCATATATGCTTTTGTTCTTCTCCAGTCTTTTCCTATTCGCGATGATGACCAGAACAAACTTCCATCAGGGAAACAAGAGGACCCCGGAGCGGTTCGTGGGGCGCGTCGCGGTGGTGACAGCACAGTGCTTGAATGGATGGTAGTAGCTTTTATTCGTTCACCCAATCATCTTTCGAAACTAAGCGTGACACGTACCGTTGTCGAGCAGGTATGTGGTGAAGACTTTGGACAATGCGGAGAGCGTGAAGCTGCAGTACCGTTCGCTGGCGAAGTTCGTCGACGGCGGCGGCGGTGAGCCTCCTGTGGTGGCCTCCAACAGTTCCCAGAACGCAAGCTGGTTGTGACTTGGAAGGTACAAAAGCAGATCATGCTGAGTACAAGCAGTTGCTGATATGTACTGAGAAGCTGCATCATGGTGTTTTAGATCAGAGCAGAATCAGATCTCCAGGCCCCCATCTTTTGCTGTTTCCAGGAGGAGGCAAACAGTAGAGTGAGGAACATTATCCTTTTTTGGTAGCCAATCACAGTGTCAATCTTTATGGTGCTCCTCTCCCTTTCCTTTTTCTTTCTGTGGCAGCAACTAGGTACCATGTGGTGTCAGTCAGTGTCCTTGTGATGTGAGGCTTTGTAGAATACTACCATTCCAGTACACCCTTATCCAGGCTGCTGTGATAAATCAGGAAACACAACATCACAGGAGGGAAGCAATCATGGTGCCACCAAAGGGCAACCACCATCCCAAAAGTTTGGTGAAACAAGCATTCAGGATAAATGGTTCTTCTTTTTAAAAGTAAGAACAACATTGTCTTGATAAAAGCACCATTTATTGGGAAACAACAACATTGTCGTGTATGCTTTGTTTTAGGGCACACGTGGGTGGGTACTCCCGCCCGGCGCGCCTCTTTTGATCTTGTCGGCGTGCCTTCTCCCCGACTTCTTCACCGCCGGTCCTCCCCTCGCTTTTTTTTTGCGGTGGTCCTATATGCCTCGCTTGTCACCCATGCTTCGTTCGATTCCTTCTACCGTAGTTTTGGGCCGTGATTCGCTGCACAATTAGCTAGCTCTCGGTGCCACCGCAAGGGCCTAGATAAGGAAATACAACATCAAAGGAGGAAGCAAGCATGGCGAAATCGAAGGGCACAACCAATACATAGGAGTTTTGGTGAAGCAAGCATTCAACATGAATGGTTCTTTTCTAAGAACGACACCGTCTCAATAAAAGCGTCATTTACACTTGGGTTCCAAATGGGGAAGCAATCAAGGTGCCACCAAAGGGCAACCAACGACAGAGGAGTTTGGTGAAACAAGCATTCAGTACAAAATGGTTCATTTTTAAGTATAAGAACAATATCGTCTTAATAAAAGCGCCATTTACCGAAAAACAACAAAATTGTCGCATATGTTGTTAAGACATGCTTCACTGCTTTAGGGCGCACATGGGTGGGTACTCTCACGTGGCCGGCCTCTTTTGATCTTGTCAGCGTGCCTTCTCCTGGGCTTCTTCACCGCAGGTCTTCCCCTCCTTTTTTCTTTCTTTCTTGGTGGTCCTATATGCCTCGCTTGTCACCCATGCCTTGTTCGGTTCCGTCTACCGTAGCTTCACTAGCCACGGTTCAACACACCGCTAATTCCCGGTGCCACAAAAGGGCCGTGGATAAGAAAACACAACATCAAAGGGGGAAGTAAGCATGGTGCAAGAAGATGGCACACCAAATACACGGGAGTTTGGTTAAACAAGCATTAATGATAAAATGGTTCTTTTTTCTTAAGTAGGTAAGACACAATGTTGTTTTAGGGCACACACGATAGTTCTGTGTGGCATGCCTCTTTTAATCTTGTCGGCGTGCCTCTTTTTTTGCGGTAGTCCCATATGTACTTTGAGCGCACATGTATGTCTAGACATGCTTAGTTTTCGAGCGCACATGTGTACTCCCGCGTGACCCGCCTCTTTTGATCATGCCGAGCGCCTTCTCCCCGTCTTCTTCATTGTCGG